>NW_027172840.1:0-12349 GCF_018151085.1 Drosophila tropicalis | reverse complement strand
CTTTATATAGAGGCCATACAAGGTACAGGGTCCACCCTACAGCCGCTGCCATTTTGATTACACAGGGTGCCACCTTTTATATAGAAGCCATACAAGGTACAGGGTCCACCCTAGAGCCGCCATTTTGATTACACAGGGTGCCATCCTTTATATAGAGGCCATACAAGGTACAGGGTCCACCCTACAGCCGCCATTTTGATTACACAGGGTGCCATCCTTTATATAGAGGCCATACAAGGTACAGGGTCCACCCTACAGCCGCTCCATTTTGATTACACAGGGTGCCATCCTTTATATAGAGGCCATACAAGGTACAGGGTCCACCCTACAGCCGCCATTTTGATTACACAGGGTGCCATCCTTTATATAGAAGCCATACAAGGTACAGGGTCCACCCTACAGCCGCCATTTTGATTACACAGGGTGCCATCCTTTATATAGAGGCCATACAAGGTACAGGGTCCACCCTACAGCCGCCATTTTGATTACACAGGGTGCCATCCTTTATATAGAAGCCATACAAGGTACAGGGTCCACCCTACAGCCGCCATTTTGATTACACAGGGTGCCATCCTTTATATAGAGGCCATACAAGGTACAGGGTCCACCCTACAGCCGCCATTTTGATTACACAGGGTGCCATCCTTTTATATAGAAGCCATACAAGGTACAGGGTCCACCCTACAGCCGCCATTTTGATTACACAGGGTGCCATCCTTTATATAGAGGCCATACAAGGTACAGGGTCCACCCTACAGCCGCCATTTTGATTACACAGGGTGCCATCCTTTATATAGAGGCCATACAAGGTACAGGGTCCACCCTACAGCCGCCATTTTGATTACACAGGGTGCCATCCTTTATATAGAGGCCATACAAGGTACAGGGTCCACCCTACAGCCGCCATTTTGATTACACAGGGTGCCATCCTTTATATAGAAGCCATACAAGGTACAGGGTCCACCCTACAGCCGCCATTTTGATTACACAGGGTGCCATCCTTTTATATAGAAGCCATACAAGGTACAGGGTCCACCCTAGAGCCGCCATTTTGATTACACAGGGTGCCATCCTTTATATAGAGGCCATACAAGGTACAGGGTCCACCCTACAGCCGCCATTTTGATTACACAGGGTGCCATCCTTTATATAGAGGCCATACAAGGTACAGGGTCCACCCTACAGCCGCCATTTTGATTACACAGGGTGCCATCCTTTATATAGAAGCCATACAAGGTACAGGGTCCACCCTACAGCCGCCATTTTGATTACACAGGGTGCCATCCTTTATATAGAAGCCATACAAGGTACAGGGTCCACCCTACAGCCGCCATTTTGATTACACAGGGTGCCATCCTTTATATAGAGGCCATACAAGGTACAGGGTCCACCCTACAGCCGCCATTTTGATTACACAGGGTGCCATCCTTTATATAGAGGCCATACAAGGTACAGGGTCCACCCTACAGCCGCCATTTTGATTACACAGGGTGCCATCCTTTATATAGAGGCCATACAAGGTACAGGGTCCACCCTACAGCCGCCATTTTGATTACACAGGGTGCCATCCTTTATATAGAAGCCATACAAGGTACAGGGTCCACCCTACAGCCGCCATTTTGATTACACAGGGTGCCATCCTTTATATAGAGGCCATACAAGGTACAGGGTCCACCCTACAGCCGCCATTTTGATTACACAGGGTGCCATCCTTTATATAGAGGCCATACAAGGTACAGGGTCCACCCTACAGCCGCCATTTTGATTACACAGGGTGCCATCCTTTTATATAGAAGCCATACAAGGTACAGGGTCCACCCTACAGCCGCCATTTTGATTACACAGGGTGCCATCCTTTATATAGAGGCCATACAAGGTACAGGGTCCACCCTACAGCCGCCATTTTGATTACACAGGGTGCCATCCTTTTATATAGAGGCCATACAAGGTACAGGGTCCACCCTACAGCCGCCATTTTGATTACACAGGGTGCCATCCTTTATATAGAGGCCATACAAGGTACAGGGTCCACCCTACAGCCGCCATTTTGATTACACAGGGTGCCATCCTTTTATATAGAGGCCATACAAGGTACAGGGTCCACCCTACAGCCGCCATTTTGATTACACAGGGTGCCATCCTTTTATATAGAGGCCATACAAGGTACAGGGTCCACCCTACAGCCGCCATTTTGATTACACAGGGTGCCATCCTTTATATAGAGGCCATACAAGGTACAGGGTCCACCCTACAGCCGCCATTTTGATTACACAGGGTGCCATCCTTTATATAGAGGCCATACAAGGTACAGGGTCCACCCTACAGCCGCCATTTTGATTACACAGGGTGCCATCCTTTATATAGAGGCCATACAAGGTACAGGGTCCACCCTACAGCCGCCATTTTGATTACACAGGGTGCCATCCTTTATATAGAGGCCATACAAGGTACAGGGTCCACCCTACAGCCGCCATTTTGATTACACAGGGTGCCATCCTTTATATAGAGGCCATACAAGGTACAGGGTCCACCCTACAGCCGCCATTTTGATTACACAGGGTGCCATCCTTTATATAGAGGCCATACAAGGTACAGGGTCCACCCTACAGCCGCCATTTTGATTACACAGGGTGCCATCCTTTATATAGAAGCCATACAAGGTACAGGGTCCACCCTACAGCCGCCATTTTGATTACACAGGGTGCCATCCTTTTATATAGAGGCCATACAAGGTACAGGGTCCACCCTACAGCCGCCATTTTGATTACACAGGGTGCCATCCTTTATATAGAAGCCATACAAGGTACAGGGTCCACCCTACAGCCGCCATTTTGATTACACAGGGTGCCATCCTTTATATAGAAGCCATACAAGGTACAGGGTCCACCCTACAGCCGCCATTTTGATTACACAGGGTGCCATCCTTTATATAGAAGCCATACAAGGTACAGGGTCCACCCTACAGCCGCCATTTTGATTACACAGGGTGCCATCCTTTATATAGAAGCCATACAAGGTACAGGGTCCACCCTACAGCCGCCATTTTGATTACACAGGGTGCCATCCTTTTATATAGAAGCCATACAAGGTACAGGGTCCACCCTACAGCCGCCATTTTGATTACACAGGGTGCCATCCTTTATATAGAGGCCATACAAGGTACAGGGTCCACCCTACAGCCGCCATTTTGATTACACAGGGTGCCATCCTTTATATAGAAGCCATACAAGGTACAGGGTCCACCCTACAGCCGCCATTTTGATTACACAGGGTGCCATCCTTTATATAGAAGCCATACAAGGTACAGGGTCCACCCTACAGCCGCCATTTTGATTACACAGGGTGCCATCCTTTATATAGAGGCCATACAAGGTACAGGGTCCACCCTACAGCCGCCATTTTGATTACACAGGGTGCCACCTTTTATATAGAAGCCATACAAGGTACAGGGTCCACCCTACAGCCGCCATTTTGATTACACAGGGTGCCATCCTTTATATAGAGGCCATACAAGGTACAGGGTCCACCCTACAGCCGCCATTTTGATTACACAGGGTGCCATCCTTTATATAGAAGCCATACAAGGTACAGGGTCCACCCTACAGCCGCCATTTTGATTACACAGGGTGCCATCCTTTATATAGAAGCCATACAAGGTACAGGGTCCACCCTACAGCCGCCATTTTGATTACACAGGGTGCCATCCTTTATATAGAAGCCATACAAGGTACAGGGTCCACCCTACAGCCGCCATTTTGATTACACAGGGTGCCATCCTTTATATAGAAGCCATACAAGGTACAGGGTCCACCCTACAGCCGCTATTTTGATTACACAGGGTGCCACCTTTTATATAGAATCCATACAAGGTATAGGGTCCACCCTAGAGCCGCCATTTTGATTACACAGGGTGCCATCCTTTATATAGAGGCCATACAAGGTACAGGGTCCACCCTACAGCCGCCATTTTGATTACACAGGGTGCCATCCTTTATATAGAGGCCATACAAGGTACAGGGTCCACCCTACAGCCGCCATTTTGATTACACAGGGTGCCATCCTTTATATAGAGGCCATACAAGGTACAGGGTCCACCCTACAGCCGCCATTTTGATTACACAGGGTGCCATCCTTTATATAGAGGCCATACAAGGTACAGGGTCCACCCTACAGCCGCCATTTTGATTACACAGGGTGCCATCCTTTTATATAGAGGCCATACAAGGTACAGGGTCCACCCTACAGCCGCCATTTTGATTACACAGGGTGCCATCCTTTATATAGAGGCCATACAAGGTACAGGGTCCACCCTACAGCCGCCATTTTGATTACACAGGGTGCCATCCTTTATATAGAAGCCATACAAGGTACAGGGTCCACCCTACAGCCGCCATTTTGATTACACAGGGTGCCATCCTTTATATAGAGGCCATACAAGGTACAGGGTCCACCCTACAGCCGCCATTTTGATTACACAGGGTGCCATCCTTTTATATAGAAGCCATACAAGGTACAGGGTCCACCCTACAGCCGCCATTTTGATTACACAGGGTGCCATCCTTTATATAGAGGCCATACAAGGTACAGGGTCCACCCTACAGCCGCCATTTTGATTACACAGGGTGCCATCCTTTATATAGAGGCCATACAAGGTACAGGGTCCACCCTACAGCCGCCATTTTGATTACACAGGGTGCCATCCTTTATATAGAGGCCATACAAGGTACAGGGTCCACCCTACAGCCGCCATTTTGATTACACAGGGTGCCATCCTTTTATATAGAGGCCATACAAGGTACAGGGTCCACCCTACAGCCGCCATTTTGATTACACAGGGTGCCATCCTTTATATAGAGGCCATACAAGGTACAGGGTCCACCCTACAGCCGCCATTTTGATTACACAGGGTGCCATCCTTTATATAGAGGCCATACAAGGTACAGGGTCCACCCTACAGCCGCCATTTTGATTACACAGGGTGCCATCCTTTTATATAGAGGCCATACAAGGTACAGGGTCCACCCTACAGCCGCCATTTTGATTACACAGGGTGCCATCCTTTATATAGAGGCCATACAAGGTACAGGGTCCACCCTACAGCCGCCATTTTGATTACACAGGGTGCCATCCTTTATATAGAGGCCATACAAGGTACAGGGTCCACCCTACAGCCGCCATTTTGATTACACAGGGTGCCATCCTTTATATAGAAGCCATACAAGGTACAGGGTCCACCCTACAGCCGCTATTTTGATTACACAGGGTGCCACCTTTTATATAGAATCCATACAAGGTACAGGGTCCACCCTACAGCCGCCATTTTGATTACACAGGGTGCCATCCTTTATATAGAGGCCATACAAGGTACAGGGTCCACCCTACAGCCGCCATTTTGATTACACAGGGTGCCATCCTTTTATATAGAAGCCATACAAGGTACAGGGTCCACCCTACAGCCGCCATTTTGATTACACAGGGTGCCATCCTTTATATAGAGGCCATACAAGGTACAGGGTCCACCCTACAGCCGCCATTTTGATTACACAGGGTGCCATCCTTTATATAGAAGCCATACAAGGTACAGGGTCCACCCTACAGCCGCCATTTTGATTACACAGGGTGCCATCCTTTATATAGAAGCCATACAAGGTACAGGGTCCACCCTACAGCCGCCATTTTGATTACACAGGGTGCCATCCTTTATATAGAGGCCATACAAGGTACAGGGTCCACCCTACAGCCGCCATTTTGATTACACAGGGTGCCATCCTTTATATAGAGGCCATACAAGGTACAGGGTCCACCCTACAGCCGCCATTTTGATTACACAGGGTGCCATCCTTTATATAGAAGCCATACAAGGTACAGGGTCCACCCTACAGCCGCCATTTTGATTACACAGGGTGCCATCCTTTATATAGAGGCCATACAAGGTACAGGGTCCACCCTACAGCCGCCATTTTGATTACACAGGGTGCCATCCTTTATATAGAGGCCATCCATACAAGGGTACAGGGTCCACCCTACAGCCGCCATTTTGATTACACAGGGTGCCATCCTTTATATAGAGGCCATACAAGGTACAGGGTCCACCCTACAGCCGCCATTTTGATTACACAGGGTGCCATCCTTTATATAGAGGCCATACAAGGTACAGGGTCCACCCTACAGCCGCCATTTTGATTACACAGGGTGCCATCCTTTATATAGAGGCCATACAAGGTACAGGGTCCACCCTACAGCCGCCATTTTGATTACACAGGGTGCCATCCTTTATATAGAAGCCATACAAGGTACAGGGTCCACCCTACAGCCGCCATTTTGATTACACAGGGTGCCATCCTTTATATAGAGGCCATACAAGGTACAGGGTCCACCCTACAGCCGCCATTTTGATTACACAGGGTGCCATCCTTTATATAGAAGCCATACAAGGTACAGGGTCCACCCTACAGCCGCCATTTTGATTACACAGGGTGCCATCCTTTATATAGAAGCCATACAAGGTACAGGGTCCACCCTACAGCCGCCATTTTGATTACACAGGGTGCCATCCTTTATATAGAGGCCATACAAGGTACAGGGTCCACCCTACAGCCGCCATTTTGATTACACAGGGTGCCATCCTTTTATATAGAAGCCATACAAGGTACAGGGTCCACCCTACAGCCGCCATTTTGATTACACAGGGTGCCATCCTTTATATAGAGGCCATACAAGGTACAGGGTCCACCCTACAGCCGCCATTTTGATTACACAGGGTGCCATCCTTTATATAGAGGCCATACAAGGTACAGGGTCCACCCTACAGCCGCCATTTTGATTACACAGGGTGCCATCCTTTATATAGAGGCCATACAAGGTACAGGGTCCACCCTACAGCCGCCATTTTGATTACACAGGGTGCCATCCTTTATATAGAAGCCATACAAGGTACAGGGTCCACCCTACAGCCGCCATTTTGATTACACAGGGTGCCATCCTTTATATAGAGGCCATACAAGGTACAGGGTCCACCCTACAGCCGCCATTTTGATTACACAGGGTGCCATCCTTTATATAGAGGCCATACAAGGTACAGGGTCCACCCTACAGCCGCCATTTTGATTACACAGGGTGCCATCCTTTATATAGAGGACCATACAAGGTACAGGGTCCACCCTACAGCCGCCATTTTGATTACACAGGGTGCCATCCTTTATATAGAGGCCATACAAGGTACAGGGTCCACCCTACAGCCGCCATTTTGATTACACAGGGTGCCATCCTTTATATAGAGGCCATACAAGGTACAGGGTCCACCCTACAGCCGCCATTTTGATTACACAGGGTGCCATCCTTTATATAGAGGCCATACAAGGTACAGGGTCCACCCTACAGCCGCCATTTTGATTACACAGGGTGCCATCCTTTATATAGAGGCCATACAAGGTACAGGGTCCACCCTACAGCCGCCATTTTGATTACACAGGGTGCCATCCTTTATATAGAGGCCATACAAGGTACAGGGTCCACCCTACAGCCGCCATTTTGATTACACAGGGTGCCATCCTTTTATATAGAGGCCATACAAGGTACAGGGTCCACCCTACAGCCGCCATTTTGATTACACAGGGTGCCATCCTTTATATAGAAGCCATACAAGGTACAGGGTCCACCCTACAGCCGCCATTTTGATTACACAGGGTGCCATCCTTTATATAGAGGCCATACAAGGTACAGGGTCCACCCTACAGCCGCCATTTTGATTACACAGGGTGCCATCCTTTATATAGAGGCCATACAAGGTACAGGGTCCACCCTACAGCCGCCATTTTGATTACACAGGGTGCCATCCTTTATATAGAGGCCATACAAGGTACAGGGTCCACCCTACAGCCGCCATTTTGATTACACAGGGTGCCACCTTTTATATAGAAGCCATACAAGGTACAGGGTCCACCCTACAGCCGCCATTTTGATTACACAGGGTGCCATCCTTTATATAGAGGCCATACAAGGTACAGGGTCCACCCTACAGCCGCCATTTTGATTACACAGGGTGCCATCCTATTATATAGAACCATAACAAGGTACAGGGTCCACCCTACAGCCGCCATTTTGATTACACAGGGTGCCATCCTTTATATAGAAGCCATACAAGGTACAGGGTCCACCCTACAGCCGCCATTTTGATTACACAGGGTGCCATCCTTTTATATAGAAGCCATACAAGGTACAGGGTCCACCCTAGAGCCGCCATTTTGATTACACAGGGTGCCATCCTTTATATAGAGGCCATACAAGGTACAGGGTCCACCCTACAGCCGCCATTTTGATTACACAGGGTGCCATCCTTTATATAGAAGCCATACAAGGTACAGGGTCCACCCTACAGCCGCCATTTTGATTACACAGGGTGCCATCCTTTATATAGAAGCCATACAAGGTACAGGGTCCACCCTACAGCCGCCATTTTGATTACACAGGGTGCCATCCTTTATATAGAGGCCATACAAGGTACAGGGTCCACCCTACAGCCGCCATTTTGATTACACAGGGTGCCACCCTTTATATAGAGGCCATACAAGGTACAGGGTCCACCCTACAGCCGCCATTTTGATTACACAGGGTGCCATCCTTTATATAGAGGCCATACAAGGTACAGGGTCCACCCTACAGCCGCCATTTTGATTACACAGGGTGCCATCCTTTTATATAGAAGCCATACAAGGTACAGGGTCCACCCTACAGCCGCCATTTTGATTACACAGGGTGCCATCCTTTATATAGAGGCCATACAAGGTACAGGGTCCACCCTACAGCCGCCATTTTGATTACACAGGGTGCCATCCTTTATATAGAAGCCATACAAGGTACAGGGTCCACCCTACAGCCGCCATTTTGATTACACAGGGTGCCATCCTTTATATAGAGGCCATACAAGGTACAGGGTCCACCCTACAGCCGCCATTTTGATTACACAGGGTGCCATCCTTTATATAGAGGCCATACAAGGTACAGGGTCCACCCTACAGCCGCCATTTTGATTACACAGGGTGCCATCCTTTATATAGAGGCCATACAAGGTACAGGGTCCACCCTACAGCCGCCATTTTGATTACACAGGGTGCCATCCTTTATATAGAAGCCATACAAGGTACAGGGTCCACCCTACAGCCGCTATTTTGATTACACAGGGTGCCACCTTTTATATAGAATCCATACAAGGTACAGGGTCCACCCTAGAGCCGCCATTTTGATTACACAGGGTGCCATCCTTTATATAGAGGCCATACAAGGTACAGGGTCCACCCTACAGCCTCCATTTTGATTACACAGGGTGCCATCCTTTATATAGAGGCCATACAAGGTACAGGGTCCACCCTACAGCCGCCATTTTGATTACACAGGGTGCCATCCTTTATATAGAGGCCATACAAGGTACAGGGTCCACCCTACAGCCGCCATTTTGATTACACAGGGTGCCATCCTTTATATAGAGGCCATACAAGGTACAGGGTCCACCCTACAGCCGCCATTTTGATTACACAGGGTGCCATCCTTTATATAGAGGCCATACAAGGTACAGGGTCCACCCTACAGCCGCCATTTTGATTACACAGGGTGCCATCCTTTATATAGAAGCCATACAAGGTACAGGGTCCACCCTACAGCCGCTATTTTGATTACACAGGGTGCCACCTTTTATATAGAATCCATACAAGGTACAGGGTCCACCCTAGAGCCGCCATTTTGATTACACAGGGTGCCATCCTTTATATAGAGGCCATACAAGGTACAGGGTCCACCCTACAGCCGCCATTTTGATTACACAGGGTGCCATCCTTTATATAGAGGCCATACAAGGTACAGGGTCCACCCTACAGCCGCCATTTTGATTACACAGGGTGCCATCCTTTATATAGAGGCCATACAAGGTACAGGGTCCACCCTACAGCCGCCATTTTGATTACACAGGGTGCCATCCTTTATATAGAGGCCATACAAGGTACAGGGTCCACCCTACAGCCGCCATTTTGATTACACAGGGTGCCATCCTTTATATAGAGGCCATACAAGGTACAGGGTCCACCCTACAGCCGCCATTTTGATTACACAGGGTGCCATCCTTTATATAGAGGCCATACAAGGTACAGGGTCCACCCTACAGCCGCCATTTTGATTACACAGGGTGCCATCCTTTATATAGAGGCCATACAAGGTACAGGGTCCACCCTACAGCCGCCATTTTGATTACACAGGGTGCCATCCTTTATATAGAGGCCATACAAGGTACAGGGTCCACCCTACAGCCGCCATTTTGATTACACAGGGTGCCATCCTTTATATAGAGGCCATACAAGGTACAGGGTCCACCCTACAGCCGCCATTTTGATTACACAGGGTGCCATCCTTTATATAGAGGCCATACAAGGTACAGGGTCCACCCTACAGCCGCCATTTTGATTACACAGGGTGCCATCCTTTATATAGAGGCCATACAAGGTACAGGGTCCACCCTACAGCCGCCATTTTGATTACACAGGGTGCCATCCTTTATATAGAGGCCATACAAGGTACAGGGTCCACCCTACAGCCGCCATTTTGATTACACAGGGTGCCATCCTTTTATATAGAGGCCATACAAGGTACAGGGTCCACCCTACAGCCGCCATTTTGATTACACAGGGTGCCATCCTTTATATAGAGGCCATACAAGGTACAGGGTCCACCCTACAGCCGCCATTTTGATTACACAGGGTGCCATCCTTTATATAGAGGCCATACAAGGTACAGGGTCCACCCTACAGCCGCCATTTTGATTACACAGGGTGCCATCCTTTATTTATAGAGGCCATACAAGGTACAGGGTCCACCCTACAGCCGCCATTTTGATTACACAGGGTGCCATCCTTTATATAGAGGCCATACAAGGTACAGGGTCCACCCTACAGCCGCCATTTTGATTACACAGGGTGCCATCCTTTATATAGAGGCCATACAAGGTACAGGGTCCACCCTACAGCCGCCATTTTGATTACACAGGGTGCCATCCTTTATATAGAGGCCATACAAGGTACAGGGTCCACCCTACAGCCGCCATTTTGATTACACAGGGTGCCATCCTTTATATAGAGGCCATACAAGGTACAGGGTCCACCCTACAGCCGCCATTTTGATTACACAGGGTGCCATCCTTTATATAGAGGCCATACAAGGTACAGGGTCCACCCTACAGCCGCCATTTTGATTACACAGGGTGCCATCCTTTATATAGAGGCCATACAAGGTACAGGGTCCACCCTACAGCCGATTGATCCACCCTAAGCCGCCATTTTGATTACACAGGGTGCCATCCTTTATATAGAGGCCATACAAGGTACAGGGTCCACCCTACAGCCGCCATTTTGATTACACAGGGTGCCATCCTTTATATAGAGGCCATACAAGGTACAGGGTCCACCCTACAGCCGCCATTTTGATTACACAGGGTGCCATCCTTTATATAGAGGCCATACAAGGTACAGGGTCCACCCTACAGCCGCCATTTTGATTACACAGGGTGCCATCCTTTATATAGAAGCCATACAAGGTACAGGGTCCACCCTACAGCCGCTATTTTGATTACACAGGGTGCCATCCTTTATATAGAAGCCATACAAGGTATAGGGTCCACCCTAGAGCCGCCATTTTGATTACACAGGGTGCCAATCCTTTATATAGAGGCCATACAAGGTACAGGGTCCACCCTACAGCCGCCATTTTGATTACACAGGGTGCCATCCTTTATATAGAGGCCATACAAGGTACAGGGTCCACCCTACAGCCGCCATTTTGATTACACAGGGTGCCATCCTTTATATAGAGGCCATACAAGGTACAGGGTCCACCCTACAGCCGCCATTTTGATTACACAGGGTGCCATCCTTTATATAGAAGCCATACAAGGTACAGGGTCCACCCTACAGCCGCCATTTTGATTACACAGGGTGCCATCCTTTATATAGAGGCCATACAAGGTACAGGGTCCACCCTACAGCCGCCATTTTGATTACACAGGGTGCCATCCTTTATATAGAGGCCATACAAGGTACAGGGTCCACCCTACAGCCGCCATTTTGATTACACAGGGTGCCATCCTTTATATAGAGGCCATACAAGGTACAGGGTCCACCCTACAGCCGCCATTTTGATTACACAGGGTGCCATCCTTTATATAGAGGCCATACAAGGTACAGGGTCCACCCTACAGCCGCCATTTTGATTACACAGGGTGCCATCCTTTATATAGAGGCCATACAAGGTACAGGGTCCACCCTACAGCCGCTATTTTGATTACACAGGGTGCCACCTTTTATATAGAATC
>NW_027172839.1:0-827 GCF_018151085.1 Drosophila tropicalis | reverse complement strand
ATTCTTCTACGTCATCACTATAGGACTTCCCCAAGACTTAATTCCCCTCTTCTTCGGATGGTGCATACCCTTCTTTGCTCATCGAACTTGATCGACGATATTTGTATGGTTCGGTATGCACACAGCCCCCACTACCCCCGTTCGGCCACACACAGGCGGGAAAAAGTAAAGTGCGGTTGTGTCTTGCTTGTCGCCGCGTTAGAAATCCCATATTAAACGTTCATCACCTGAAATTAAAAGTCGTATTGGTGGCGCCCGGTGTCACAGTGTATGTGCCTACTCAGAGTTGCTCACTGGTCCGCCATTCCGTCACTGCTGGCAGGGATTCCGAACTCCAGAGCGTCTTTTGCCGGTCGCCGGGTCATTGTTCCTGTGCCTGCCCGAGGGGAGTTCAGAGCTATTCTTCTTTTCCCGCCCATCCGCAGCTCCAGTGGTATTGGTGAGGTGGACTTTCTCACTTTCACTTTTCCCAGTCGTGCTGTGCTTCTTTTGGCACGTGCAGAAAAATACCAGCTGCTGCCAGGTTTGCCATACATCGAAAGTAATTAAACAGATGCGTTAACAGCACATGTCTGGATCACCCATACCCCCAAAACAGCTGACCATAATTCAAGCCTCTGCTGCTAAGGATTTTTGCATACTTTCAGGCTGTTTCTGCTATCCGTCTTAGCAGACACTCTGATAGTAGCAGAGTTTTAAGCGCGCGGCGGCGAACGGTCTCCTTGGCATCGGGGGAGAGCTTCAGCCGCTAGTGTAATAGCACTGGGTTCGACCCCCACACTTGGAAATTTTTTCCAAATTGTTTTTAAAATAGTTTATTTAAAATA